>NC_037668.1:145007276-145039776 GCF_003255815.1 Theropithecus gelada
AAAAAAAAAAAAAAAAAAAAAAAAAAAAAAAAAAAAAAAAAAAAAAAAAATAACACTAATGACAGCTGATGAACTTAAAAAAAAAATCACAAAAATTCTCATAATGTTTTAATAAAGTTTACAAATATGCGTTGGGCTGTATTCAAAGCTGTCCTGGCAGGGGCCGCAGGTTGGACAAGCTTGATACAGAGCATTTATTTGATGTGTTTAACTCCTGTCCCAAATATCTTTCCTGGAATATTCAAAGCTTTCTTTAACCTCAAAGCCTCTAATTCACTGGCCCTTCCCAATCTCACTACCATTCATCCCTGTAATGTCCTTACCTACACCTCCTTACTCAGGTCATATGCCAGGGTCCTTCAGTATAACCACTCCTTTGCAAACATTCTATCTTCCCTGCTTTCCACACTCTCTTCCATATTTGCTTGGCAAACCCACACCATTCCAAAACCTAACCACTTCCTACTCTACACCTGCACCTGAAAGCTCAACATTGTTACACATATACAAATGAGCTCCCTGATTTCACTTAAATTTTTGGTCACAGATCCCAATGAGGACTCAACATCACCTGACAGTCCTCTGTACTTTGAGTATTCCCCCCTTAGCTGTGATTTCACTTTCTCTGGTTGTATTTACCTAAGGTCAACCATGACCTGAAAATATTAAATTGAAAATTCCAGAAATAGGCAATTCATACATTTTAAGTTGTGCATCATTCTGAATAGTATGATGAGGTCTTGCTTTGTCCATTCTGTCCTGCCTAGGACCTGAATCATGCCTTTGTGGAGCATACACATGCTGTATAGGCTCTCCACCCATTAGTCACTTAGTAGTCATCTCACTTATCAGATCGGTTGTCTTGGTATCACAGTGCTTTTGTGTTTGGGTGACTCTTATTTTACTTTGTAATGGTCCAGGTGCAAGGGCACTGATGCTGGCAATTCAGGTATGCCAAAGAGAAGCCATAATGTACTTAATTTAAGTGAGAAGGTGCAAGCTCTCAACAATAAGGAAAAAAAAATAATCCCATGCTGAGGCAATTAAGATCAATGGGAAGAACAAATCTAACCATGAAGTTGCAAAGGGGGAAAAAGAAATTCATGCTCAGTATATGTATATCTGCAGTTTCAGCCATCCACTGGGGGAGATCTTTCATATGGTTTGGCTATGGCCCCACCCAAATGTCATCTTGAAATTTAGCTCCCATAACTCCCACATGTTGTGGGAAGGAGCCGGTGGGAGATAACTGAATCATGGGGGGCAGTTTCCCCCACACTGTTCTCATGGTAGTGAATAAGTCTCATGAGATCTGATGGCTTTATAAGGGGTTTCCCCTTTCGCTTGGCTCTCATTCTCTCTCGCCTGCTACCATGTAAGAGTTACCTTTCACCTTCTGCCATGATTGTGAGGCCTCCCCAGTCATATGGAACTGTGAGTCCACTAAATCTCTTTTTCTTTATAAATTACCCAATCTTGGGTATGTCTTTATCAGCAGTGTGAAAACAGACTAATACAGTCTTAGAACATATACCCCAAATATAAGGGGGGACTACCATGCACTCCCTTTACTCTTCTCTAAAACTTCCATTTCATTCTTTCTCCTCTCTCTTCTTACATCCCCATTTGCCAGTTATGTCTTTGCTTTATGGTTCATTAATCCAGAAACAATTGGAGATCCACTCAATCGTCAATCTGTATCAAAACTGCAGCCTACCCACTGCCTCTATATACTCTGACTACATGAAATCTCCCTGCCAAAAACCACTTCCCATGCTATGAATTCCATTCAGTTTCATCTTTTCAAGAGCTTTTGCTCCCACACTTACTCTCACTTACCTGAATCATCAATTACTCCCTCTCAAATAGACTTTGTTCAATAGTATATAAACATGCTCCTGTATCTCATGGTAAAGAGAAAATTCTCCCATGACCACATGTCCCCTTCCAACTATGGGCCTATTTCTCTGCTTTCCTATATATAAAAAGTTCTTAAAGAAGTTTTTGTAGTTGTTTGTATCACTTCTCAGTGTTTACTTCAACCCACTCCAACCAGGTTTGTCCCCACTACTCCACTGGGACTAGCCTTGTCAAGATCATCAGTTACCTGCTGGTTGACAACAGCTGCCTCTTTATTCTCTTGGCTTCCACAACATCACAATCTCCAGATTTTCCTTCTAACCTACTAACAGATACTTCACTGCCCTTTGTTGCTCTTCTCTAGCAACAAATGTTAACATGCACAAGGGCTCTGTCCCAAAGCCCCTTCTGTTTTATTCATCTTTTCAAAGAACCAGCTTTTTAGGTTTCTGATTTCTATAATTTTTCTTTATTTTGCTATTTCATTAATGACTGCTCTAATTTTCATTATTTCCTCCTTCTACTTATCTGTTTAACCTATTTTAGGTTGCAAAACTGACCTCTTGAACCTATTTAGTTCTCTAACACTAACTGATTAATTTTCAATTCCTTATTTTCTAGTATGTGTGTGTAGGGTAATAAATTTTCATCCTAGTTGCATTTTAGCTGAAATGTTCTATAAATGTTTAAAGAGAAGAGTACACTCTGTTTTGAGAGTACCCAACTCTACATATCTCTACTGAGTAATATTTATTTCGCTTGTTCAAGTTTTGCTTATTCTTATTTCTATAGTTTTATCATTAGAGATGTTTCTTTAAAATCATCTATTTGCCCATTACTTTTATAAACATATCAATTTTTTGTTTTATATATTTTGGACCATGTTGTTATGTATGTATAGTTACAGTAACATATCTCCTTGTTAATAATATCTTTGACTATTTAGAGTAATGGCCTTCATCTCTAATAATGCTCTTTATCCTATTAGTCTGATATTAATATTGATATGTCAGATTCTTAATCATCTTTTTTTTCAACCCTTCATTGTCAGCAAGTTTTAGTCACTTTAAAATAGCGAGAGTTACATTTTACTAGTTTTTACACAAGCTGAGAAACTATTTTTTTAAATAAGAGAGTTTAATCCTTTTATATTTATTTTCTGATTATCTTACTTGGTTTTTTATTTTTCTTCCATCCACTGGATTTACTTTTCTTCAATCTTCCTCCCTACTGCAAGCTGCTATAAAGTTAATTCAGTTTTTATTCTTTTAAATTTTTAAATGCACAATGCATAAAATAGTCCATTTCCATCCTCCTCCCCAATAACTGAAGACCTCAGAATTTTCAGCTCCAATGTTTCCCCTGCCATTTTCCTTAATAATAATATTTATTTTAAAAATTAAATATTATTATTATTATTATTATTAGAGACAGGGTCTCACTCTGTTGCCCAGGCTGGAGTGCAGTGATGTGATCATGACTCCCTGTGGCAACCTTGACCTCCAAGGCTCAGGTGATCCTACCACCTTAGCCCCCTGAGCAGCTGGGAGTACAGGTGCATGCCACCATGCCCAACTAATTTTTTGTAATTTTTGTAGAGACGGGTTTCACCATGTTGCCCAGGCAGGTCTTGAACTCCTAGGCTTAAGTGATCCACCCACCTCAGCTTCCCAAAGTTCTGGGATTATAGGTGTGGGCCACAGTGCCCAGGAATTTTCCATGTTATTCTTATCTAGCATTTTTATCTCACCCGATTTTTCCAATACCCTAAAAATAAGCAATTGCTCTTTTTTGGCAGTTTTACAGTCAGTTCTTGTTTATATTTATCAACCTGCAACTTCTTTTGCATACTATCACTTCTTGCATCCAACTTCTTTCCTCTAAATTCTGTTTTCTTCTCCCTGAATTACATTTTTTGGTAATTCAAACATAAGAGTACATAGGTAGAAAAATCTTACTTTTCATTTGTCTAAAAATACTTTTATTTGTCCTTATTTTTATTTATTTATTTAGAGACCAGAGTCTCTCTCTGTCACCCAGGTTGGAGTGCAGTGGTGAAATCTTGGCTCATTGTAACCTCTCCCTCCTGGGCTCAAGCTATTCTTATGCCTCAGTCTCCCGAGTAGCTAGGACTACAGGCACGTACCACTAGGCCCAGCTCTATTTTAACAGAGACAGGGTTTCACCACGTTTGGTCTCAAACTCCCGACCTTAAGTGATCCGCCCGCCTTGGCCTCCCAAAGTGCTGGGATTACAGACATGAGCCACCGTACCTGGCTTAATTTGTCCTTATTCTTAAAGGATCATTTAGTTAAAAAGAGAATGTGAGACTGATATTTTCTCTCACATTCTTTAAAAATATTATTTCATTTTAAAAATATTTGTTATTGCTGATGAGAACTCTAACTTTTGTCACTTTGGAAATCATGTTTTCTCTTTGTTATTAAAATTTTCTTTCTATTCTGAGTTAGCCATTCCACTAGGTATGAATCTCCTTTTATTTATTCTGCTGGTATTTGCTGTGCATCAATCTGAAGACATATATCTCTCCACTTCTGGATAACCCCTCACTACATCTTTCAAATACTGCCTCTCAAAGATTTTCTCTATTGTCTCCTCCTGGATGTCTAGTAGATGAATGCTGCACTTTCTCATTCTGTACTCCATATTTATTAACCAGTCTTTAATATCCTCAGTCCCTATTTCTCTATGATTCATTCCAAGTCATTTCCTCAGATCTATACCAGTCCATCAAGTCTATCTTTGGCTGGGAATAATCTGCTGCTTAATCATTCTACTGAGTTTTTAATTTCAATGACAGTACTTCATTTCTACAATTTTTACTTAGTTCTTTTTCTAATCAGTTTCTCTTCATCTCTTATTCTTTTATTATGGTATTTATTACTGTCTTTAAAACTTTTTAAACAAATTTATATTCTGCTTTATTTCAGATTGTTCAGATAGTTGCATTATTTCCAGTTCTTAGGGTGGTATTGTTACTTTTTGTATTTGTTAACTCTCTCCACAAGTGGTTAGTTTCCTCATGAAATCTGTATTTTGTGTGTGTGTGTGTGTGTGTGTGTGTGTGTGTCTCAGTCCCATGAGTCCCAGATTTTGAAAGAAATTCTACTAAGCACCTTTTCACTTGTTTCTAGCAGAGCCTACCACAGTGGTGAAATTTTTTTCAAGTTAATGTCATAGTTTGGGGTTTCTACTCAACATATAGCATGGAGCTGATGTTCTCATTTATTTAGAGTAACCATTTAAGTTTAAGTGTCCCCCTGTTAAACTTAAGGCCTCAGGTACTGATGACAGGTTTCCTTGTCAACTCCCTCAATTAAGGGGGCAAAGTTTTTTCTAACTTTCTTTGCAGGGAGACAGAGCTATCAAGGCTTTGAGCTTCATACAAGAGGTTCATTTCCAGTTCTTCTAGCACAGGTGGTGCTGATACCATATTTCCTGTCCCTAAGACAGTGTTAGAGCTACATGTCCCAACTCTTATGCTGGATCAAAAAGCTCCGAGGAATGCCATTATGTCCCCTTGTGCTCACCATTCTGACTTTGATTTCTCTTCATTCCTTTGTCCTTTGAAGGTCAGTTATGTAGTTAATAAACTTTCAGAAATTATATTTTGTCTATCTACATATTAGCAGCAAGAAGAAAGGGAACCATGTCAATTCAGTCCACTATATTTTTGGTATTCTCCCCTTTTCCCTGGCTATGTAATCTCCCTAGGTGAATTTACTCAGTCATGTGACTTTCAATATTATCTGTAGCATATGACACCCAAACTTTCTCTCTACCTATGACCCTTCCTTGAATTTTAGACTTGTGTGTCAACTATATGACATCTCCATATGGATATCGAATAGGCACTTCAGATTTCTCATAGCCAAACATAACTTAATTTCCAAATATTAAATTTGCTCCTCTCACAGAATAGCTCATCTCATTAAATGGTTCTACATCTAAAAATCAATTAGCTATTTTTGATTTTCCTCTTTCTCACCCTAACTCCTCATATCAAGTCCCATAAGCAAATGTAGTCAACCTTAGCTCCAAAACACATCATGAATCCATTCATTTCTCTACACCTTACCTTTACCACTTAGACCAAGTTGTCATCATCTCTTACTTCAATACAGCAACAATCTCCCAACAATTTTCTGTGCTTCTCATTATTTTGCACCCTCCTTACCCCTAAGAATTCTGCCCACAGCAGCCAGAATAAACTGAGACATAAATTAGGTCATATGTGATTATTTTCATTACAATTAAACATATCTAATACAGTCTTTCTAACACACTTAGAAAAAAAGGTTTAAACTCCTTACCTTGGCCTTCAAAAACCCCTATAGGATCTGACCCCTTCCCTTCCTTCCAGTCTGCCATCATTTCATACAACTCTCCATTTTGTTCAGTGTAGTACAGACAACAAAGCTTTTTTTTCTGTTCCTCAACTACACAAAGTTTGGACCCACCTGATGTACTAGGTGTTCTCTCTGCTTGGGAAATGTAAATTGAAAATCACAATGAGATAGCAGCATGTACCCACCAGAATACCTAAAGTAAAAAGGACTGACCACACCAAATGTTGATGAAGAGGTAGGCCAGTCTTGCCGGGCACAGTGGCTCACAACTGTAATCCCAGGACTTTGGGAGGCCAAAGCGGGTAGATCAACTGTGGTCACGAGATCAGCCTGGCCAACATGGTGAAACCCCGTCTCTACTAAACATACAAAAATTAGCTGGGCGTGGTGGCAGGTGCCTGTAACCCCAGCTACTCCGGAGGCTGAGACAGAAGAATCACTTGAACCTGGGAGGTGGAGGTTGCAGTGAGCTGAGATCATGCCACTGCTCTCTAGCCTGGGCAACAAAGAGTGAAACTCGGTCTCAAAATAAAAGAGGCTAGTCAAGACTCTCATGTATTGCTGGTGGAGTGTAAAATGGTACAACCACTGTGGAAAATATGAGGGGTCTTCAAAATGTTCACAAAAATACATATTATAAAAAATTATGCATAAATTTCAATTTTGGTGCCAAAATAAACTTGTACTAACTTGTTAAAACGTGTGAACAGGATCTAGTTTGAGGCACTAAGATGGATAAGACGTCAATCTGAAAAGAGTCTCTATCAGAACAACACGAATTCTACTAAAATTAAAGCAAGAACATCAAATTATGATCATGCTTGGGTGGAAAAATGCTGAAATCTATGATCCTTACAAAAAAATTGTAGTGACAATATCCTAAAGAAATCAACAGTTTACAAACGGATAACTTGTTTTAAGAAGAACTAAGACAATGTTGAAAATGAAGCCTGCAGCAGCAGACCTTTGACATCAACTTGCAAGAAAAACATTAATCTTGTTTGTGCCCTAACTGAAGAAGACTGACGATTAACAGCAGAAATAAGAACCAACACGGTAAGACATCTCAGTTGGTTCAGCTTACACAGGTCTGACTGAAAAATTAAAGTTGAGCAAACTTTCCAGTAATGGGTGCCAAAGTCAATGCACCCAGATCAGCTACAGACAAGAGCAGAGCTTTTGACAGAAATTTTAAACAAGTGGGATCAAGATCCTAACGCATTTCTTGGAAGAACTGTAACAGGAGATGAAACATGGCTTTATCAGTATGATTCTGAAGACAAAGCACAATCAAAGCAATGGCTATCAAGAGGTGGAAATAGTCCAGTCAAAAGCTGACCAGTCAAGAGCAAAGGTTACAGCAACAGTTTTTTTGGGATGCTCAAGGCAGTTTGCTTGTTGACTTTCTGGAGGGACAAAGAACAATCACATCTGCTTAGTATGAGAGTGTTTTGAAAAAGTTAGCCAAAGTGTTAGCAGAAAAACATCCAGGAAAGTTTTATCAGAGAGTTCTCCACAACAATGCTTCTGCTCATTCGTCTTTTCAAACAAGAGTAATTTTGTGAGGTTCAATGGCAAATCATCAGGCATCCACCTCATAGTCCTGATTTGCCTACTTCTGACGTCTTTTTGTTTCCTCATCTTAAAAAACATTGTTAGAGGGCACTCATTTTTCCTTCATTAATAATGTAAATAAGACTGTATTGACGTGGGTAAATTCCCAGGACCTCAGTTCTTTCGAGATACACTAAATGGTTGGTATCATCGCTTATGAAAGTGTCTTGAACTTGATACAGCTTATGTTGAAAAAATAAAGGTTTTCTTAATCTTTTAATTTTTCCACAAATTTTTTGAAGTCCTCTCATATTTTGTCAGTTTCTTATACATTTTAAAATATGCCTTTGCTACAACCCAACATCCTACTCCTACATGTTTCGCCAAAAGAAATAAAAATATAAGTCTACAAAGACTTGTATAAAAATGTTCATAATAGCTTTATTCCTAATAACCCCAAACTGGAAACAATGCAAATGTTCATCAACAGGATAAATACATTAAATTTTGGCATATTCACACAACAGAATATTATTCACAGAAATCAATAAATTATGGATACACACAACATGGATGAATCTCACAGGCAAGGTAGGTAAAAAAAGTAGAGAATATACATTGCTTGATTTCACTTATATGAAGTTGTGGAACAGGTAAATCTAATCTACCATAACAGAAATAAGAAGTGTTGCCTTTGGGAGGGTGCTAATTTAAACAAAGGCAGAAGGAAACTTTCTGAGATAATGGTGGAAATGTTATCTTGATCAGAGATGCTATATACTGTTATCAAAATTAACTGAATTGTATTGCAAAAAAACTGTGCATTTCCTGTATGTAAATGTTATTAACCTCAATTTAAAATACCTACCCATCAAGCTTCTACCTAGCAATATCAACATCTGTTATTTAAATGCCTGGTTTTTACGTGATCATTGGATGCTTGCACACTAAAGAGAGCGAAAAACCGCACCACAAAGCTGAATACCGAATATGTACACTCAATTGTTCCAACTATACCTGTAAGACAAATATATAGATTTTTAGTTGTTTTTAACGAGAGGGGATACTATGTTTAGTGGCATTTAATTTGTCAAAACTGCTTTTTTGAACACTGTCCAAAACTGACAGAGAAGAACATCTCCTATGTGTTATTTAAACAATAAAAACTGGACAATATCACTTCCTCGATGAGTAGTTCTCCAGAGCCACAACCTTCTAAAGGTATATCACCCATAATATTTTGATCAAAAAAATCACATACCCTAAGAAGCCAGAAATATCCTGATCATGTGTTGGTCACAAAAAGTTGCATATTAACCACAGTCAGGCTGCTGTGCTGCACAAACTTCAGCACACACCTGTCACATTCTAATCCATGTGAATGGTATCCCACGGACTTGTACACAGCCTATGTAGCCATTCAGTGGCCCTGACCCTAGCTGTTCCACACGGGTAAGCAGCATAAATCAGCTCTAAAACTTAAACTACTCAGGGTCAACATGAGTAATAATAACAACTTCTTTGTACTCAATCTAACTATGGTGGTTTTGTCCTGTCAACTTGGCTAAGCTGCAACTATGTTTCCCCAAATTCCCTTTCGTTCCATGGTCCACAGGTGAAATGCAAGATCTAGGAAGCAGAATGAATGTTATGTTCTAGGTCTAGGTCAGGTACTTTTGCTGCTCACACTATGACTTAAATAAAAATTCAGAGTCACAGCCCTCACACAACTCTCAGACTTCAACTACTTCAAAAACCCATCCCTTGAATAAAGGGGAACCTAGGTGTCTCTGAAGAAAGACACTACTATATACCCCAAAATGGATACTAAAAGTCTTCCTTTCCTAGGAAAATCTTCCCTTTCCCTAAAAGGAACTACAGCAACTTATAGGGTGATCATGTAATAGATTTCCATACCCTCAACCCCCTGCCACATCTCCAAACTATCTCCAAAGTAAGAATAATTCCTAGAGACCCCAAATTCCACTGTGATCCACCAATCAAAGCAGGAGTTTATGGAAATCAGATGATCAATGACCTTTTGGACTGGGTCCAGTTCACAGTAGAATCAGTGGGCCCCCAAACCCATTCTGTGGTTACTTCCCCAGTTCTGGAATACAGTTGGAAGAAATGTACTCAGCATCTGCTACAGCCTACATTCATTCCTTGGCCTGCGAATTAAGGACTGTTACACTGGGAAAGGGCAAGTGGAAGCCATTAGAACTGCTTGGGCTTACCAAAGTAGTAAACCAAAAGCAATATTGCTTCCTGGGGGAACTGTAGGTTTAGTGCCACCATAAAAAGTTTAAAATATTCAGGGATGGCAATTCCCACTACATCTCCACTCAGCTCACCTATTTGGCCTGTGCAGAAGACAGATGAATCTTGTAAAATGACAGTAAGTTATTAAAGTTGTATAAGTTGGTTATGCCAATCACAGCTGCTATTCTAGATGTGGTTTCCTTGCCGAATCAAATCAACACACTCCCAGTACCTGGTATGTGACTACTGAACTGCAAATGCTTTTTTCTTTATACTTGTTAGTAAAGAAACATCGGAACCAGCTTGCTGCTTCATTTACTATCCCACCTGGGGGCTATTTCAAACTTCTACCCTTATGTCATGATTTAGTTCAGGGTCTCTCAAACTCAGTACTACAGACATTTGGGGCCACATAATTCTTTGTTATAGGAGACTATCCTATACACTATAAGAAATGTAACAGCATCCCTGGCCTCTACTCAGCAGATGCCAGTAATACTCCAACCTCCACTTGTGATAACCAAAAATGTCTCCAAACATTGGCAAATGTTCCCTGGGAGGTAAAATTGCCCCCAGCTGAGAACCGCTGATCTAGTGCACAGGGACTTAATCACCTTTCCTTCTATAGGAACTCACACTGGTCCATTATGTTGATGACATCACGCTGACTAGATCTGGTGAGCAGGAAGTAATGACTACTTCAGACACCGTGATAAGACACAAGCATGCCAGAGGGTGAGATATACATCCCACATAAATTCAGGGGCCTGCCTTCTCAGTGAAATTCCCAGGAGTCTAGTGGTCTGGGAAATGTTGAGATAGTTCTCTTAGGATAAAAAGAAATCGCTGCATCTGGGCCCTTCTACCCTTAAGAAAGGGTACCATGTATGTCAGGAGCGAAGGTAATATATACTTCATTAACATTACAGCTAATCTGAAAACCTGCCAGTTTTGAATGGATGCCAGAACATCAGAGGTCTGCAACAGGCCTAGGCTGTCATGCAAGCTGCTTAGCCACTTGAACCCAGAAGACTCACTGGTGCTTGAAGTAAGTGTCCGTGGTAGACAGAAATCCATATGGAGCCTCTGGCGGGCCCCTTATGAACCACAGTGTTGACCTTCAGGATTTTGGAGCAAAGGTATGCCATTCTGTGCAGACAACTATTCTCTTTTAAGGAAGCAGCTGGTAGCTTACTACTGAACTCTATAAACACTGAGCAATTGACAACAGGCCACCAAGTTACCATTCAACATAAGCTTCCCATGACGAGCTGGGTGTTGTCTGATTCATCAAGCCAAAAAGTTGGGCATGCACAGCAACATTCCACTATAAATGCAAATAGTATGTATTAGATAAGGCTTGAGCAGATCTTGAAGGAACAAATTACATTACATGAGATGCTCCTGACCCATACTCCTGCTCCCCTGCTACACTGATGTCTAAATCAACAAGTATGGCCTCATGGGGAGCTCCCCAGGACCTGGTGATGAAGAAAGAAAACAATACAAGTCTTATTTACAGTTGGTTCTGCACAATATGCTGGTACCACCCAAAAGTAGACAGAGCACTACAGTCCCACTCTTGGGTGGCACCAAAGGAAGAGTATAGGCAGAACTTTGAGCAGTGTACCTGGTTGTTTATTTTGCCTAGAAAGAGAGAGAGTACGTACTATAAATCTATAGAGATTCACAGACTGGTGCTAATGGTTTCGCTGAATGATCAAGGACTTAGAAAAAGTATGATTTGAAAATTAATAACAAGGAGGAAATCTGCAAATAGATCTCCCTGAATGAGCACAGCATATGGCGATCACTGTCTCCCATGTAAATACTCAGAAAAGATGACTCATGCTGTATACATCAGTTAGTCTCTTTCTCCAGCCACCCATTCTTGCCCAATGGCCTCGTGAACAAAGCAGCCATGATGGCAGGGATGAAGGTTATGCATGGGCCCAGCAACACAGATGAACATTCACCAAGGTTAATCTGTCAGCTTCACAGAACAACACTGAGCTCCCAAAATAGCACTACTCCTGGGGGTGGCAGGCGGCCGGGCGGGGAGTGGGCAGGAGGGTAAGAGAAGGTTACCCAGTTACCCAGTGACAGGTTGATTATTTTAGACTACTTTCATCACAGAAGGGAAGGTGTTTTGTCTATTCTCATTGAAACAGATACTTGCTATAGACATAGCATAGATTTGTCTTCTCTGTCGACAATGCTTATGCCAAAACCTTCACTGGTGGACTTACAGAATACATTTTCTAAAATACCATTATGGTATTTCTTCAGTATCATGGTATTCCACACAGCATTGCTTCTAGGCAATGAACTCATTTTATAGCAAATAAAGAATGAAAACCAGGCTCATGCTTTGAGAAGTCACCAGTCTCACTGTATTCCCCAATACTCTGAAGCAGCTGTCTTGATAAAACAATCTTTTGAAGATTCTGTTTGATGCCAGCTGGGTGACAACACCTTGCAGAGCTGGGGTAACATATTCCGGGATACAATATGTACTCTAAATTAGTGACTAAGATATGGTGCTATTTCTCCTGTAACCAGAATTCACAGGTTCAGGAATCAAGAAATCAAGAAATAGAAATGGGAATAGCTATTCTCACTATTATCCACTACTGAAATTTTTTTTTTCTAGTCCCTACAACTTTGGGTTCTGTTGGTCTAGAAGTCTTAGTGCCTAGGGAGAAATGCTTCCACCAGGTGTCATAGTAATGGTCCATTAAATGGCAAGTTGAGACTGCTTCATGGCAGTGAATCAATAGGCAAAAAAGGAGGTTACCATACTGGCTGGGGTGACTGATCCTGACTATCAAGGGAAAATTAGGTTGCTATTACATAATGTCTGTAAGGAGGAGTATATCTAAAATGCAGGGGATCCTCTGGGGCACCTCTTCTTACTCCCATGTCTTATGGGATAAGGCAATGGAAAATTGCAATAACCCAATACAGGCAAGACTTCTGAAGGCCCAGACTCCTCAGGAATGAAGGCTTGGGTTACTTCACCAGGCAAAGAACAAAAATCAGCTAAAGTGTTTGCCGAGAGCAAAGGAAACATGGAATCAGTAGTTGAAGGAGGTAATTATAAATACCACCTACAACCACATGACCAGTTATAGAAATAAGCCCTGTAATGCTTATAAATATTTATTCCTTTTTTGCTGTAAACATACTTGCATATATATTAACCAATTCTTTTTTTTTCTTTTTGATTCTCCTTCCCATTTCTCCATCATTCAACATCAAAGTGTCAACGTTAGCTAACTCTTTATGTTAATACTGAAGTTGCAGGGAATAAGGAGAGACTGAGAAGAGGAATGAGCATTACCTAAAGATGGATAAAGAGACTTTTTTATCATGTTAGGCTAAAGATTAATTCTGCTATTATCTTTATCTTAAGTATGGTTAAGAGAAGTGTGGCTACATCTCATACTTAAAATGATGGCCAAGCCGGCAAGGAGTGGGTTTTAATGACTTCCAACGTGTTAACTTAGCTAAACTGGAACTCCGTTTCCCAGAATTCCCTTCTCTCTATGGTCCTAGGCTAACATCGCCACAAGAGAAATTTGCACAAGATTAAGAAGGCAGAAATGAAAACAGTAATCATTTATACGCTCTGAAGGTCAGTGCAGGGCCAGACACAGCAGCACTCACGCTTGACAAAGCTGATGTGCTGGCATGTCTCATGGAGCTCCTTCAGCTCCCGCCGGACCACTTGCTTCAGTTGCTCTGAATTCTGGTCCAGATGCGCGGGCAACTCTACAATGAAGGGCACCAGCTTATCCTCCAGGTCACCCATCTTAGAAGACAGAAGGCAGTGAGAGACACAAGTTTCAGTTTGTCCTCGCAGGTTCTAATTTGTTTTACTCCCCCTTGTCACATTCATCTTTCCCTCCTGACTGCTGGCCCTGAGGATTTCAGCCTCTTAATACCAGACTCTGAAGCAGCAACTATACACAGAATGCTTAACCAGCTCCCACAATTGTATAAGTATAATTCCTTAGTAAAAGCTTTATTCTGTATCACTTACAGAATTCTGCTTCCCTGACTGAACTCTATGTGATAAATTAAATTGTAATGTTCTTACTTCTAAAAGGTAATTCAACATGAGATTGTATTTCTAATTTAAGTCACTATTATGGAAACCTGACCAAGGTGAAGTTAATTCCTCTGACTAAAAAAATACCAAGCATTACTTTAAGATGAAAATATCTTTCCTTAAAGGGAACGCAGGACAAACAGAATTAGAAGAACTTCTCAGCTCTCATCTGTAATCCTGACACTTTGGGAGGCCAAGGCAGGCTGACTGCTTGAGCCCCAGGATTTTGATACCAGCTTGGAGAACATGGCAAAACTCTGTCTCTACAAAAAATACAAAAATGAGCCGGGTGTGGTGGCACACGCCTGTAGTCCCAGCAGCTTGAGGGACTAAGGCAGGAGAAGCACTTGAACATGGGAGGTCTAGGCTGCAGCGAGCCATGTTCCCGCCACTACACTCCAACTTGGGCAACAGAGCAAGACCTTGTCTCAAGAAAAAAAAAGAGAGCTTCTCCTAACTCTGCTTCTAGCTCATCAAGCTATTATCTATCATTTCTAAGGGGCAAAAAAATATAAGCATTATGATTCAGAAAAGACAATAGAAAAAATACTGTATTCCAGCATACACAATGACATTATGAAAATTATCTTCAAGCAGTACCCTGACTTAAGACTTGCCTTTATATTTGGGTTCAGTAAAATCAATGCAGTCTCAAGAGAGAGATTCCATTAGCATGTTTAAAGCAGTAATCATTTCAAGTATATTTGTAGTCAGTCTCAAGAATGAATTTATTAAAATGAAGAAACTGGTAAGCCTGGGAAAAAGGCAAGCCCAAAGAACACAAATTTAGTTGTATCATGACTGTGAGGTAAGAGAAATACATCCTGATCAACAACTGTGAATTTTCTCATCATTTTGGTTTGATTCCTTGCTTCTTTGATACCATTACTGAACACCTATTATTACAAAAGTATATTATATAAACCTACTAATGAAAACCCAACAACCATCCAACCAGGTATGTATTGTCTTTGTTTTACAGATAAAGAGACACGCCCAATGTAATACACCTTGTAAAAGGCTGAGCTGGGGATAAACCCCAGGAATGTCCTGTCTACAAAGTTTGCACTCTTAAACATCATGTAACACCACAGATACGTCCATTCCCACCAAGGACGTCTATGTCACTACACAACTCTCCTCTTCTGTACTCTGCTCTAATTCCCTGCTCACCAAGCCACCTGCAGATAATTCAGCTTCACAGTGGCCCTCTTACACTTAATACAAGCATTCTAGTAAAACAGAAAGACTTCATGTTGTAAATGTATACTTTTTCTTGATATAAAAAGGAATAAATCCATGATGTGAAATACAGAAATTTAAAAAACGAAAACCATGTAATTCAGGAACCCTGAGATGCACTTAAAACTGGCAAATTTACTTCTCCCAAGCTTTAATTAAGTGGAATAATAACAGCAGCATCAGCAGCTGGCACTTCTACTAGGTGCCAGGTACTGTTCTAAGGGCACCATATGTGTTCAATTAGTTAAACAAAACAACAATTGAATAAGGTAGACACTTTTGTTCCATTTTACATGGAAAGAAACTGAGGTATAAGGAAGTTAAGTGGCTTCCCAAGGTCACATCTAATAAATGCTAGAGCTAGGATTTGAACCCAAGGACTTGAGCTTCAGAGCTTGTGCTCTTAATCAAGAAATTACACTGCCTCTGCATCTGAATTGTGGTATACAAAGGGCAATTACCCCTATTGCCTACACAAACACAGTCTGAGGGCTGAGACAGAGGAGGTGGACAGGGAGTGGCTGAGCCTGTATTTTAATTTTAGAGGCACTTCTCCCTAAGATACTCCCCTACACCCCAAGAAGCTACTTTGGGAGTGCTTTCACTACTGCTTGCCAGGATTTATTACAAGCTGGTAATAAAATAAAACACCTAAATTATCTAAAAATATCGTGTTAAATTCTTTTCCAAACTTCCTAGTTCTCTCATTCTCACAAGAACAAAAACGTTACAGCAAACTCATGCCAGAAATTACAATAGATGTTTCTTCATTGTTTATTATTATTTTTTATTATAATTATTATATTATATTACTATTAATTATTATTTTATTTTTTTCTGAGATGGGAGTCTTACTGTCACCCAGGCTGGAATGATCTCGGCTCACTGCAGCCTCCAGCTCACTGCAGCCTCCGCCTCCCAGGTTCAAGCAATTCTCCTGCCTCAGCCTCCCAAGTAGCTGGGATAACAAGTGCCCACCACCACATCCGACTAATTTTTGTATTTTTAGTAGAGATGGAATTTCACCATGTTGGCCGGACTGGTCTCAAACTCCCGACCTCAAGTGATCCGCTAGTCTCAGCCTCCCAAAGTGCTGGGATTACAGGTGTGAGCCACCACACCCAACCAGATGTTTGTTCTCTAAATCATTACATTTGATTTACTTTAATACTCTAGTAGTCAGAGCTTTATTCTACAACCTTCAGTTCAGTTATATTTAGTAAATCTAACAAAAACCAGTAATTATTTTCTAATACAAGCTAATAATCATATCAACTTAAATTAACTTTTTGAAGAACACTGAAATTTTAACAGATAAATTTAACTTATGATCATGAACATAAAGAGAGGAACCTCTCCCCAATATACTTCAGATGTTCACCAAAAAATGACCAGAATTTAAAAAGCAAATATTGTATCTACATAGCATCACCTCATATTCTTAAAGTACTCCAATAGTTCCAGGGAATGAATGCATCTTAACTATATATATTTACTAAGCATCCGATGAGTTGCCACTATGTGCACAGCACTATGCTAAAGTATTGTAGGAAGAGGGATGTATTTTATTGACATATTCTTGCTGTTTTTAACCCAGCAAGGCAAGCAATTCTGCAAAGTGCAGGTATCATTGTTTGCTTGATACAGGAGTCAGTAATAGCATTCCTGGTCTCAAGGAGTTTACAGTATTATGTGTGGGACAGGCTTAAGAAAATCACAGTATAGAGGTTGGGCACAGTGGTTCACGCCTGTAATCCCAGCACTTTGGGAGACCTAGGCGGGCAGATCACGAGGTCAGGAGATCCAGACTATTCCAGCTAACACGGTTAAACATCGTCTCTACTAAAAATACAAAAAAAAAATTAGCCAGGTGTGGTGGTGGGTGCCTGTAGTCCCAGCTACTCAGCAGGCTGAGGCAGGAGAATGGTGTGAACCTGGGAGGCGGAGCTTGCAGTGAGCACCACTGCACTCCAGCCTGGGTGACAGAGCAAGACTCTGTCAAAAAAAAAAAAGAAAAAGAAAATCACAGTACAGTTTGACACTACTGTTACAAAGTACATACGAAGTAAAATTAGCAACTGATAAATACTCAATTCTGGCAGAAATGGGAGTAGACTCCTCATTGACATACTCTTACCTCTCCTTGTTTTTCTCCCCTCCTTGAGAGGAAGGTAGAAGGGAAAGGTGGAAGTGATCAACCAACCTGGTTCCAGCCTTTTCTATTCAAGACTTTCTTCCATAGGATGTTCTTTGGGCACTGGTAGTTAACAATTCACTAGTAAGCCAATTCCACTGGTTTAAACAGTGGCTACTAGTACATACTTTATTTCCTTCTAGTTCTTGGTATTTAGGCAATATAGAAAGAATCTAGAGTGGCCAGAAGGATCAATGGCATGATTTAGTAGTGCTATTCAGTTAATAAATAACTTCTGTAGAAAAAAGTACCCAAGACAGTTTATAGGTAAGTAGGTACCAAAATGAGACGTACCAGTACGAGCCGTAAGAAAAAAGGTTAGTGATTTGATCCAAGATAAACTAGCTTATCCATAGCTTTTTGCTTTCTATTCCTACAGTTGCTTTCCTTTTTTTTTTTGGAGACAGAGTCTCACTCTGTTGCCCAGGCTGGAGTGCAGTGGTGCGATCTCAGCTCACTGCAACCTTTGCCTTCTGGGTACAAGCGATTCTCCTGCCTCAGTCTCCCGAGTAGCTGGGACTACAGGTGCACACCACCACGCCCAGTTAATTTTTTGTGTTTTAGTAGAGACAAGGTTTCACCGTTGTTGCCCAGGCTGGTCTTGAACTCCTGAACTCAGGCAATCCACCTGCCTCAGCCTCCCAAAGTGGCAGGATAACAGGAATGAGCCACCGTGCCCGGACAATTAGTTGCTTTTCATTACTAAAAGCAGGTTGGAGACTATCTTTACAAAGCAATAATATCCCTCCTTAAGTAACTGAAGAAGCAGTAACAGAAAGATAAATCTAACCCAGAACAGAGCAGTAGCTAAATAATCTTTCCCTTTAGTTCAACTATATTCATTACTGATTAAAATCACAAAGACCAATCATCATTAAAGGACAATGATATACCAATCCTAGTATTTGCTAAATTCTTCTCCTAGCCCCTTTTATCATCCTATTCGTCTGCCCTAAATCTAGAGAAACTCTACTTTCTAGTCTACTAAGTGATTGTTTTATGGTTACCATGGACATCTGTAACCATACTCCCAATACATACCACCATGGTGAAAAATGTGTGGGATTTCATTATAAAATGTGAATCTTTTCTTAACTGGTGTTAAATAAAAAATTATTCTGATGTTCGTTAAAATTGTAAGGAAAACTTTACTCAAGACTATTGTAATAGGGGTATTACCATAGGGAAGAGAGACAGGCTCAACTCTGAATATTGCAAAGATGGCTAGTGATTTACAGGCAAGGAGCAGAGTGAGAGGGTCAATACATAGAAAAGCACTAAAGGAGACATCAAGGGTAAGGGGGTTCTTGCAAATGACAAGCCAAGGACTCTGACATCAAAGGTTGGGGGTGAAGAACTCAATCAGCTATCAGGGGTGGTCAGATATCAAGGGTGATATCTCACCAAACTGACTCAGGAAGATTCTTGGCTAATTTGGGGTTGTGCAGGCCCAGTAAGGGCAGGAAGGAAATAGAGGGTCAAGGTCAAGGCCTAGTTGAGAACAGGGCTCTGAGCAGCCTAACTAAAGTTTGTCAAGAGTCTTTGCCACCAGCACTGGTGTCTCCCCTTTACCAAACCTTTCTCTAATATGCCAAATAAAGTGCATCTAAATACTGTATTAAAAGTGCTTTCAGGCTGGGTGTGGTGGCTCATGCCTGCAATTTCAGCAATTTGGGAGGCAGAGGTAGGGTGGCTCGCTTGAGCCCAAGAGTTTGAAACCAGCCTGGGCAACATGTTGAAACTCCCATCTCTATAAGAAAATACAAAAATTAGCCAGGCATGGTGGCGAGCACCTATAGTCCCAGCTACTAAGGATACTAAGGAGGCTGAGGCGGATGGATTGATTGAACCCGGAAGGCCAAGACTGCAGCAGTGAGCTATGATCATGCTACTGCACTCTAGCCTGTACAATACCCTATCTCAAAAAAAAAAAAAAAATTGACCATTAGAAAACAGCCCACTGAATTTAAAACCTAGAGTGTTTCTAAAGCATGCAGGCACACAGAAAATATTTAATACAAATCTCATCAAGTTGACCCTCCACCTAAATCCTCCAAGAGCTTCTGCGGCATCCAGGACTAGCTCTTGCTACGGCATGTAAGGCCCTGCCTGCTCTCAAGCCAGGCCCTCTCACTAAATGCTGCCTACCTCAGGGCGATGCTCTCCTCTTTTCCACTTCACACTCAGGGACTTTGTGCAAATGCACCTTTCACCCAGAATGCCCTCTTCTTCCCACCAACTCAACTTTCCACAGAGCCACTTGGTGAAGGAGTACTTATCTTTCAAACCTCATTTCAAAGGCTTTCATGAGCACGTGGCCCGCCTCTCCTTCCTTCTTTACTCTGTGTTCTAATCAGCTGGATGACAAGGAACTGCAACTTTCTACTGTACTTGTTTGTCTCTATGTCTGTCTCCCACTTCAGGCTCTGAGTCACTCCAGAGCAGGGAACAGGTTTCATTTGTCTTTGTATCCTTATCATCTTCAATCGTGATGAAGCGAATAGAAAAGGAAATAAAAGCAAACCCTCTTTTTAAATTGTGAAAGCAGCACTGCTGATCCCAAAAGGAAAAGTAGTCTTGTGAAACCTGTTACCATATACTTTACAGTAGTTCACTAAAATTTGGTACTGTGGCTCGGTTTCTAATTTGTTTACTACCTGGGCTAACCTGATATAGTGGTCAAAACAGTATTAAATAACACTTTCTTAGGAGAAAGATTCAGCCTATAACTAAAGGCACTGTCTTAGTCTCTTTTCTGTTGCTATAACAGAATACGGCAGACTGAGTAACTTATAATGAACAGAAATTTATTTAGCTCATGATTATGTAGGCTGGGAAGTCAAATATCAAGGGGCTGGCATCTGGTGACGGTCTTCAGCCTACGTCATCCCATAGTGGAAAGGCCGAAGGGCAGAAAGGTAAGCAAGCGTGCAAAAGAGAAAAGCACCATGGGCAGGGCTTGCAACCCACTATCGAGATAACTAACCTGCTACTGAAAAAACGTTAAGCCATTCATGAGGGCTCTGACCTTATGACCCAATCATCTCTTATTAGGCCCCATCTCCCACCACTGTTGCATTGGGTATTAAGTTTCCAACACACAAACTTTTGGGAGGCACATTCACACCACAGCAGGCACCATATGGTAAACTCCTTTTTCTGTTGCCATTTCCCTTCCCACTTTATTGTTAACCACATAAATTTGAGGGAAGGGAAGGGAAGAACATGAAATTCCTCTTTTGCCCCTTTCTTATATCTTACACCTATAACAACCACATGCATGTACCTTATTACTTACAGAAAATTCCCTGATATTTTCTACTGTTGTCATCACCTACAAAAGAATTGACTTATCATTTCTTCCATCCTACTTTCTAAAATATAGCCATCAACTATAACTGTCTTTTCATTTTCATCATAATATGAGGTTAATTACAATGTCATCATCATCATCATCATATAAATCAATGTTTTCTAAAACCTAGCCAGTGGATATCTGTGTAAGAATTCCTTAAGAGTTTGGAGAAAGAGAAATTCCTAGACCTCACCTAGAAAAACTGAGCAAGAACATAGAATGGGAGGGAGCAGGAGTTAGGAAACGTAAATTTGAAACAATCTCCTCAGGTGGTTCATAAACCCACTGTATTTGAGAATAAATAAAATAGACCTTGGTTTATTAAATTGTTGAACACCAAAAAATACGCCAAACACTATGCTAGGTAATAAAGGATATAGAGAAATAATGTTGAAAGTGGTCCACAGCCTCAAAATATTTTCAATTTAGCTAGAAAGTAAAAGTGTATACACAGAAGAATTAGAGAACAATGCTAAACTCTGTGGCACAGAATGGCCTCTAAACTATAGTCCAAGGTATTTTTAGCTTCAAAATGTGTAAGTATGGACTCCCATAGGAATACTAATAAATTACATATGAATTACTTTATAAATAGATTATGCATATGAAAAAGTATAATATAAAAATTTTGGAAATATATTGAATTCTGATGGTACAAACTTTTCAGTGATTAGTAAAATATTATTAATGTTATACAATACAAATGAATGTTTCTTGAGTTTGCAAATATCGGCTTAACAATTTGTGATAAAGAACTGAAGGACTGATTGTAAGTCCAGTTTATGTTGCTACTTGATTTCAATGACTGTCAAGGCTAAAGAGAGCATCTCACACAAATGGAAGTAGTGGACAACTGCTTGCATTTATTTAATTATGATGCTCATATTTCAATCTATTCACCAATTATGCGAAAGTTCTGTTAGATTTCCACTTTGCCCGAGCCATTCTTGAAAATTAATCATTCTAACAATTATAACAAATGATTTCAAAAATCTAGTAAATTTTCAAATGAAAGATTTATAAACAGAAAATTATGCACATTTTAAAGTATACTGATATGAGAATTTCAGAAATGACACATGGTTTAGGAACATAAGTATGGAAATTTACATAAGTATGGAACATAAGTATGGAAATCCCATAAGTATGTAAATTTCTAAAGACCCATTTACAAAAAGCTTATTCCAGAATTTCTACAGTGCAGTAGGCGTGATATTATAAGGGGTACTCCAAAATAGTACATATTTTTTACATGAATTACTGACCTATAAGAGAGTACGAGAGACCTCCAAGGGCAAAACAAAAACAAGTAAACAAACATAAAAAAACAAATCAACAAACAACAGCCAAAAGTTACCACAAAAGCCTGAGTTACCCTGGAGTCAAATACTAAGCCTTGGACTCACTACAGGGTTAGAGAGCTGAATCTACAACTCCCAGGAATCCCTGCAGGAGACTAAAGTGCCCCAGGTCAGTAGGGGTTCCCAGCAGAAGCAAACCCAATCCCTCTCTGAAGGAAGCATCCTCAATTCAGGCCCCCAAGTTTCACACAAATAACAATCAGGCAAAGAGGAGCTCAGCATCAAATACCAGCACATTCAATAAGAAACAACCATAGTGAATGACACCATCAAATACCAGCACATTCAATAAGAAACAATGTAGTGAATGAGAATTAGCAGATAATCTAACCTCCTAGGGACTTCAGATAACGGAACTACCAGAAACAGCATGCAAATTACTATATATTAAATGTTCAAGGAAATGAAGATGAAATCATAAAATAAGCAAGGTCCAAGAATCTACTTAAAAAGGCAGACAAGCTTAAGAGAAATTAAAAATATGATAAATGAAATTGAAAATTCAACAGATGGGGAAAAAAAGAGTGGAGCATGGACCCAATGCTCTGATTTTTAGGGGACTGCCAGAGGGACCGGTTTTAGATGCTGATAGAATCCAGCTTACACTAGAGGTCACTACAAAAAAATCAATGAAACACGTAGGAATACAGCAAGAGAGGATAAGAGGAACAAAAACCTACAAGACAGAAAACAGTTAACAAAATGGCAATAGTAAGTCCTTCCCTATCACTAATTGCACCAAATGTAGATGGAGTAAACACCATAATCAAAAGACAGAGTTTTTTTGGATTAATTTTGGATTAATTTAATGGATTAAAAACATAAGATCCAACTATATGTTGTGTACAAGAGATTCACTTTAGATTTAAGGACACCCACAGGCTAAAAATTAAAGGGTGAAATAACCAAAAGAGAGCAGAGGTAGCCAAACTTACATCGGATAAAACAGATCTTTTTTTTTTTTTTTGAGAGGGAGTCTCGCTCTGTCGCCCAGGCTGGGGTACAGTGGCCAGATCTCAGCTCACTGTAAGGTCCGCCTCCCGGGTTTACGCCATTCTCCTGCCTCAGCCTCCAGAGTAGCTGGGACTACAGGCGCCGGCCACCACGCCCGGCTAGTTGTTTTTGTATTTTTTAGTAGAGACGGAGTTTCACCATATTAGCTAGGATGGTCTCGATCTCCTGACCTCGTGATCCGCCCGTCTCGGCCTCCCAAAGTGCTAGGATTACAGGCTTGAGCCACCGCGCCCAGCCTAAAACAGATCTTATGTCAAAAACTATCACAAGAGACAAAGAAGAATATTAAGTAATGATAAAAGATCAATTCATGAGGAAGCTGTAACAATTATAAATATATATGTATCCAACATCACAGCAGAAACAAACATGACAGAACTGAAGGCAGGAATAGACAGCAACACACAATAAAAGATTTCAATACCCTACATTCAATAATGATAGAATATCTAGATAAAAGATCAATAAGGAAACAGAGGACCTGAAGAACACTATAGAACAAATTGACCTAATGGACATATAGACATACAGAGCATTCCACCCAACAGCAGCACAATATAAATTCTTCTCAAGCACACACAGAACATTCTCCAGGACTGATAACAAAAATACAACAGCAAAACTTATGGGATGCAGCAAAAGCAGCACTAAGAGGGAAGTTTATCGTGACTTCATTAAAAAACGCCTACATTAAAGAATAAGAGTCTGGGTGTGGTGGCTCTTGCCTGGAATCCCAGCACTTTGGGAGGCCAAGGTGGGCAGATCACTTGAGGTTGGAGTTTTAAACCAGCCTGGCCAACATGGTGAAACCCCGTCTCTTCTAAAAATACAAAAACTAGCCATGTATGGTGGCGGGCACCTGTAATCCCAGATACTCAGGAGGCTGAGGCAGGAGAATCACTTGAACCCAGGAAGCAGAGGCTGCAGTGAGCCGAGATCACGCCATAGCTCTCTAGCCTGGATGACAGAGCAAGACTCTATCTCAAACAACAAAAAAGAGAAAGACCTCAAATAAATAATCTAACTCAACACCTCAAGGACTAGAGAAAGAAGAGCAAACTAACTCAAAATTTAGCAGAAGAAAGGAAATAAAAAAGATTAGAGTAGAAATAAATTAGTGAACACAAAAACAGAAAAAAAAATCAGTGAAAGACTTGGTTTTTTGAAAAGATCAACAAATTTGAGAAACCTCTGACTAAGAAAAAAAAAGACAGGACTCAAATAAACAAAATCGGAAATGAAAGAGAAAGTATTACAACTGATGAAACAGAAATAAAAAGGATATAAGATACTACCATGAATAATCATATTCCAACAAATCAGATAACATCGAGGAAATGTATAAATTCCTAGAAACATATAACTTACCGTGATGGTTAATTTTATATGTCAACTTGACTGGGCTAAGGAATGCTCAGACAGCTGGCAAAATATTATTTTGGGGTATATCCAAGAGAGTTTTTCCAGAAGAGGTTAGCATTTTGATCAGCAACTGAACAAAGCATATACTTTCATCAATGTAGGCAAGCATCATTCAATCCACTGAGAGAGCCCGATTGGAATATAAAGAAAAAAAAAAACCTCACGCCTGTAATCCCAGCACTGTGGGAGGCCGAGGCGGGCGGATCATGAGGTCAGGAGATCAAGACCATCCTGGCTAACACGGTGAAACCCCGTCTCCACTAAAAATATTTAAAAAATTAGCCGGGCGCGGTGGTGGGCGCCTGTAGTCCCAGCTACTCGGGAGACTGAGGCAGGAGAATGGCGCGAACTCAGGAGGCGGGGCTTGCAGTGAGCAGAGATCGCGCCACTGCACTCCAGCCTGGACGACAGAGCTAGACTCCGACTCTGTCTCAAAAAAAAAAAAAAAAAAAAAGCCAGAGAAGTTTTCTCTCTTCTTCAGCTGGGATATTCATCTTATCCTGCTTGCAGGCATCAGAGCTACTGGTTCTTGGGCCTTCAGACACAGACTGAATTATATCACTGGTTTTCCTGGTTCTTCCACTTTCAGATGAAATACTGTGAGACTTTATGGCCTCCATAATCACAGGAACCAGTTCCCATAATAAATCTTCTCATATATCTATGTATAGCCTATTGGATTTTTTTCTCTGGAGAACCCTGATAAACCTACAAAACCTAAGTTATGAAAAAATAGAACATCTAAACAAAGCTATAACTAGTAAGGAGATTGAATCAGGAATCAAAAACCTTCCAACAATGATAAGCTCAAGACCAGATGGCTTCACTAGTGAATTCTACTAAACATTTAAAGAAGAATTAAAACCAACTCTTTCAAACTCTTCCCCAAAAAGAAGAGAAGAGAATACTTCCTAACTCATTTTATAAAGCCAGAATTACCATGATACAAAAACCAGAAAAAGTTACTACAGGAAAAGAAAACTACAAGTCAATATCCCTAATGCATATCAATATAAAAATTCTCAGGGGAAAAAAAAAACAAAAAAACCTAGCAATTCAAATTCAATGGCACATTAGAAGGATCACATACCATGCCCAAGAGGGAATTATCCCTAGGATACAAGGATGGCTCAACATAGAAAAATCAATGTGATATATACCGCATTAATAGAAGGAAAATTAAAATTGCCTCATCATCTCCATAGATGCAGAAAAAGCATTGACACAATTCAATACCTTTTCATGATTAAAAACGCCACTCAACAAAATAAGAATAGAAAAAAATTACATCAACATAAAAAAGGCCATATATAAAAAGCCCACAACTAATATAACACTCAGCGGTAGAAAACAAAGGTTTCCCTTTAAGATCAAAAACAAGACAAGGATGCCCATTCTTGCCACTTCTGTTTACATAGTATTAGAAGTCCTAGGCAGAGCAGTTAGACAAGAAAAAAATAAATAAATAAAACGTATCCAAATCAGAAAGAAGTAAAATTATCACTGTTTGTAGATGAGATTATCTTATATGTAGAAAACCCTAAGGATTCCAAATACCAAAAAAAGAACTGCCAGAAAGAATAAACAAATTCAATAGTTTCAGGCTACAAAATCAATGTACAAAAATCAGTGACATTTCTATGCACTAACGAAGAACTATCCTAATGGCATTTTTTACAGAAACAAAAAAAATTATAAAATTCATATGGAACCACAAAGGACCCCGAATGGCCTAAACAATCTTCAGAAAGGACAAAGCCTCACACTTACTGGCTTCAAAACATATTGCAAAGCTATGGTAATCAAAATAGTATAGTACTAGCTTAAAGACAGAGATATACACGAAGAACAGAATGGAGAGCTCAGAAAGGAACCCATGCATACACAGTCAAATGATTTTCAACATGGATGCCAAAAATTCACAATGGGTAAAGCACAGTGTTTTCAACAAATAGTGCTGGGAAAATGGATATATATATATATATATGCAAAAGAATGACACTGGACCCTCATTTTATATCATATACAAAAACTATCTCAAAAGGGATTAAAGATTTAAATTTAAGACCTGAATTATAAAACTCCTGGAAGAAAACATAGGAGAAGAGCTTCATGATATTGTTCTTGACAAAGATTTCTTGTATATGACATCAAAAGCACAGCCAACAAAAGCAAAAATAGACAATCAGGACTAAATCAAACTAAAAAGCTTCTGCACATCAAGGAAAACAACAGAGTGAAAAAGCACACTACAGTATGAGCAAAACTATACACAAACTTGATTTAAAAAAACTTGATTTTTAAATGTGCAAAGGAGTTGAATAGACATTTCTCTAAAGAAGACACACAAATGGCCAAGAGGTATATAAAAAGATGATAAGCATCACAAATCATCTGGGCAATGCAAATCAAAACCACAGTAAGATATTTATTTTACAACTGTTAGGATAGTTGTAATTTTAAAAGCCATAAAACAAAAATAAAATAAAAATAGAAAATAAACATTGGTGAGGATGTACAGAAATTGCAACCCTTGTGCACTGTTGGTGGAAATGTAAAATACTGCAGCTGCTATGAAAAACAATATGAAGTCTCCTCAGAATATTAAAAATAGACTTACCATTTGACCCAGTAGAACTACCATATGACCTAACAATAGAACTAACATACAATCAATTTCTGGGTATTTATCCAAAAAACTAAAATCAGGATCTCAAAGAGATCTTTGCACTCCCATATTTATTGATGTATTATTTATGACAGCCAAGAAGTAGAAGCAACCCAAATGTCCATCAGCAGATAAATGGATAAACAAAACAAGGTACATAATACAATGGAATATTATTCAGCAAAAAAAAAGAAGGAAATCCTGTCATATGCTACAATATGGATTAACCTTAAGGGCATTGTGCTAAAATGAAATAAGCCAGTTACAGAGGATAAATCCTGCTATATGATCCCATTTTTGTGAGGTATCTAAAGTAGTGAAACTCATCAAAGCAGGAAGTAAGAATGGTGGTTGCCAGGGTCTGGAGAGAAAGGGAAATAGGGAGTTGCTGTTCAATATATACACAGTTTCAGTCACACAAGATAAAAAATTTCTAGAGATGTGCTGTACAATACTGTGCCTATGGATGAAATTGGAGGTCATTATGTTAAGTGAAATAAGCCAAGTACAGAGAGACAAATATGTTCTCACTCATATGTGGGAGCTAAAAAAGTGATCTCATGAAGATAGAGTAGATTGGGTGGTTAACAAAGGCTAGAAAGGGTTAGTAGGAAGGGAAGGATGAAAAGAGATTGCTTAATGAGTATAAACATACACTTAGAAGGAAAAAGACCTAGTATTCAATAGATCACTCAGGTAAGTATAGTTAACATTAATCGACGTGCATTTCAAAATAGCTAGAATAATTTTAATGTTCCTAGTATAATGAAAAGATCAATATGTAAAGTGATAGATATCCCAGTTGCCTTAATTTGATTATATGAATGTATCAAATTAACACATACACCCCCAAAATATGCACTAATAGATCTAATACATATCATAAAATTAAATAAAAAATAGGATGTGAAAAAAATAATAAAATTGCCACCTTACCACCACTAAAATCTACTCCCTCCCCACCAAAAATACTGTACACTTAAAAATGTGTTACAAGGGTGTATCTGATGGATGCTTTTTACCACAATGAAAAAAAATTCAACAGATAGGTTAACAGGGTTATATACAGCTGAAGAAAGATCGAAACATATATGGTAACTATAGCATAGGTTATACTACAGATTGGAGTACAAAGAAACAAGGAAAGAGGAGGAAAAACATGAATGACAGGTTAAACACGAAGGATAGAATGATAAATTTTAGCACATCTAACCAGAGTGCCAGAAATACTATACAGAACAGAGGTAAGGTAACATTCAAAGACATAATGGTTGGTACATTTCCATATCTGATGAGACATATGAATCTACATAAGATAGAGACAGACAGAAAGGATCACACACCAAATAGCAGACAACTCCCGAACAGAAATAATGTAAATCAATAGACAACGGAATACTACCTTCTGAGTGGTGAAAGGAATCAAACTATCAACCTAGAGTTACAGACTAAGCAAAGCTATCTTTTAAGAATTAGGGCAAAATATGTCTTCAGATCTAAAAAAGTTCATGACTAACAATCCTTCACCAAAAGAATTTCCAAAGATATTCATCAGGAAAAGAGAAAATGACCCCCAAAGGAAAGAATGAGATGGAAGAAGAAAAATAATAACAACAATAATAATAACTTTAAAATCATGTGTCTAATTCTATACGACCTGCATTTTTATTAAAAAAAAAAAAAAGAAGACGTAATAATAGCATGTAGGTCAAAAGTGAAGTGACAGACATTAAATACATTTCTTCTTCCAATGTATTGCCCTGCACACCCACTGTAGAGACCAGTGATGTGGACTATATACATCCACCACTGTTCAGCTACAACAATATTAGCTGCAATCATTTCAGAAGTCTTGTTAAAACAATGAGACAAGCCATAAAGGATTTGTAAATTTGATATGAAGGGACAAGTGCAAGGCACTCCACACAGGAAACAGTAAAGGTTCAGAAGTAGGGATAGGGATGGCATACCCTGTTCTTCCTCTAATAAAGGATCTTATTCCACTTCATACGCTCTTCTAAAATCTTCTGGTTTTTTTTTTTTTAACAGGGTTCTCACTCTGTCACCCGGGCTGGAGTGCAGCGGTGTGATCTTGGTTCACTGCAGCCTTGATCTCCTGGGGCTCAAGCAACCCTCCCACCTCGGCCTCCGTAGTAGCTGTGACTGACTACAGACATACACCACCATGCCCAGCTCATATTTGTATTTTTAGTGGAGACAGGGTTTCTCCATGTTGCCCATGCTGGTCTTGAATTCCTGGATTCAAGCAATCCTCCCACCTCGGCCCCACAAAGTGCTGGGATTAGAGGCGTGAGTCACTCTTCTAAAATCTTTAAGACACAAACAAAACAAAATAAAACAAAAAAACACGTTCTAGAAGTAATAGCATGAGTACAGTAATAGTTGAAGCTGTCAGATTTTCATTATTAACCTTGAAGGATAGAATTATTAACGTTAGGTAGGTCACTAAATTTTCTCTCTGAAGGCTTCATTCAGCTTCTCAGGTTGTAATACGTAATGTCTACCCTCACCAATGTCACCAATATACTTTGGCGATAAATGAAAAAATTCAAAAGGGGTGTTACAGCACTGATTTCTTGTATACTAGTACTAGTCACTGCGCTGGGCACTGGCAATACAGACTAATGGAGACAAAGTCAGGCAATTAGATGCTATGTGATAAGTACTGTGACATGTGAAGGATGCACAGGATACTGAGAAAATCCAAGGGTAGTAGCAAACGCATGCTTTTTCCTCTTGCTTCTTCATGCCATTAACAATGATGCTCACAGGACAAACTACTGATGGCAACCTTAGTTACAATAGGTAATCGTTATAACCACCGCCATGAATTTCAGTATGTCACAAGACTCAACATCAAGAGTCTTTTTTTATTAAAGACTTTTTAATCGAACTGAATTCAATTTTAAAACCTCCCAAGAAGCAGTCGAAAGAGTTTTCTTCATACTGATCAAAATTTCATCACAGATAGCTAGGCTGAGCATTTTTGACCCATTAATAATTAGCATAATCAGAGTTTTTCCCAAATACTAAAAATTTTTTTATTGTTTCATTAAAAAAAAGTAAGAGTAATGATAATATATTATCTACATCCATGGTGGAATTATCCAAATAAAATCTAACAAGAAAAAAAGAAAGATATTTTTTACTTTTTCTGGACTTACTGTCTATAATCTAAAATCAAACATATTTTGCATGATTATATTATCTGCAACACGTATTTTTTTACTTTACTACAAAGTGTTTATTGCCTTAAAAGTTAATCATTGGTTGTCCTGTTGTATTTAGCCCATTCAGGCCTATTAACAAGGCACACACAGATCTTTCATCAAAGAAAATACTCCTGAAAAAGTACACACAGACTGTCCTTAGAAAGAAGCAATGCTTTCTCATTCTACTATATATAGTAGTATATAAGAGATCAGTGATATGATATTCCTCTTTTGGGATTTTTAATTTATCCTGAATATATATTAGTGACACTGAGAAGGGTAGATATTATATATTCCCAAGGAGACAAAATCCAAATACGTTATATGGATGACCAAAGAAATGTTTATATTAACTTCAAATGACAACGAAATATCAAGATGGTGTTTTAAATTACTGTATTTGTTGATTTTAATTTCTAAGGATAACAAAATGTTTTTGGTTAGCATCCTTGATACACCAAAGGACTTAGAACCCTTTAATAGTCATATGAATATAAAAGTTTCATAACTATTTTTAAAAATATGTCATGTAATTGAAAATAACTACAAACAAACATACATTTTGGCTGCCATACTGGCATTAATATATTAGCTAACAAGCAGGTTTGTTACTTTATTTCATGGATGAGAAGTAAAAACGGATGATGCCATTTACTACCAACTACAGAATAAAGAGAGTCACCAATGGTGATTTAGTAGCCATCAGTGGTGGCCTCTTTGATAAACACCTATAACACCTATAAACCAATTTAGCCCTATTTACACAATGTCATCTACGATACATTATTTGTTTGGGATTATTATCTCTTCTGTAAGCTCCTTGCGGGGGTTGGGGGGAGAGATCTTAAACACTACTTCTATATCCCCTTCCCAACCCTTTACCTAACAAATGAATGTGCTGAGTGCATACTTATTGACAGTTGTCGTATAATGGATATTTTCCATAGCAATTAGGAGAAAATAAGGATGTGGGTAGAGTAAGCTAAATGGAGATATCATTATGTACAATACAATAAGGCACAAGACCATAAAAGTGACTTTGAAATAACATGTTCAGAAACAGCAAATCAGTTTACACAGCATAATCATTTTCAGAAGGTACTCACAACAAAATGTATCATACTATTATTGCTTAACTTTAAAATCCTTTTTTGTGTGCTCTTACATGAGAAGCTGCATTCTGTACTATTCCTTAATGCATATTTCTATAATTATATCTCATGTCTTTATGAAGTACCTTATTCATACAAGTATGAGAAGAGCTATAAAAATCTAAAAGAAAATAAAAACAATGTATTTTTCCACTCTTCCTGGGTTAACACATACAGTAATTTGCTAATAAAAACAAAGGTTATCATCTGTCTTACTTTTCATTCACACTCTTGAATGACAGGCATTTTTTAAGAGTTCCTGTTAGAAAAATTCTGTGACAACTCGGCTTTAAAATCAACTTAAACCAAAATATCCATCTTTTTCTCTGACCTTGTTCAATCTCTCAATCAAAACTGTGTATCAATTATATTTTCTAAAATAGTTATGATGCAAATGAACTAATTTGATTTGAACTAAAATGATTCTAATTTATGATAGCAGCAGCCTTACACTATCTTTCCCATTTTAAATCCACGGCGCTAGAGAAGACAAAAGCATACTCTGAAACATCTTCACAGGTCCTTTAACAATGGTCTCTTACTAGAATTTCTTCTCTCTTTGTATAATTACATTAAATTTCTGTGCTCCCCTCCTAAGATGAAATCATCTGTTTATACCCCCTCCAACAACTCAGAAGTGAGCTTGTATCCTTTCTCTCATGCCTTTTGTCTAAGAACACCAAAGCGCTTCGTTATTTTA